>NC_137470.1:173755817-173780817 GCF_964235325.1 Thermobia domestica | reverse complement strand
GTCCTCATCTTCAAAAAACAGCAAGTGGCACTACGAACTTTTCTGTTTCTCTGTGTGTCGGTGACTGTCGGTCACTGACATATGTAGTTCATGCTCGATTGTCTCATTCTGAGAAATTCACTTACAGGAAAGAAAAATTTGTTTCCAAAAAAAAAATACGTATATTGTAGTTACTCATCCGAAATGTAACGCAAAAAAAAGAACGCAAACTAGGTACGTTACTTAAAAATTTGTAACACGTTACCGTTACAGTTACTTTGGAAAAAATGTAACGCGTTACTAGGAAACGTTACTTAAAAAGTAACGCGTTACAAGTAACGCGTTACTTGCGTTACGTTACTTCCCAACACTGATCAACAGTACGTACAAGGTCGAACTGATCGAAGAGGTAGTGTGGTAAGCGGACTACTTAAAACGGAGTCCGACACTCCGACACTCTTCAGTCAGTTTTTAGTGGCAGTGATGATCAGTGTCTGATGAGAAAAGGAGGTCAATTCATATAAAATTTAAGCAATTTTGTACAACATTCAAATTGTCAGTTTTCTGTTTATTAAACTTTGTGCTTCTCGTACGAGGTAGGGGCACTTCTGCTAGTATTCCCATATGTACCCAATGAGGGTATGTTCAAAATAAAGAGCTATTTTAAAACAGAGTCGTTAGATGTTGAAGGTATTTCTTCCCTTACACTTTTTTCCAAGGTTCACGTTACATTTTGATGCAATAATTTCTCTCTGACACATACTGACACTGTGACTAAAACACTATTGTTTACAAAAATATATATTATAAGTCTATTTTCAGACATGTTGAATTTTTCTGTAAAGTATAAACTTCAAATATGTGATTCTGATTTCAAAATGTAGTGCATAACCTTCGTCGTTTAATTCTAATGCAAATAACTTCAGTCCACAACACACAAATCACGTAAAATAAAATTTTAAACTGTCGGCCTTTGGCAAGCGCCAAGCAGAAAGATGTCTAGTGTACCCAACAACTGAATTGTGAATAACATAACTCCTAAAGTTGGTGAAAATGTTATTTACCTGGCTTTTAAAGCATTTAATACTGATGAATGTTCAGCAATTGATTTTTTAAAAAAATTCTAATTCAGTTTTTACGAATACCTCTGTCTAAGTTTTGCTATTCCATATAAGCATGTTGTCGTCGGCAAATGATTGTATATACCTATCTATTTTTTAAATTACATAAATAAATCATAACTATATATAAAAGTACATGAATTCACTGACATCTGGTTGACGTGGAAAGTTTAAATTTGGCATGATGGTAGCTTTTCGAGACTAACTCACAGAAAAATCACCAAAAGTGAATATTTTTAATTTTTAGGGCATCTAAAGGGGTGATAAATAAATTACCCATGTTAATTAAATGGGCTTTTTTTTCGACTTATAATCTCATGTATTAGGTACTTGGAATTGGAATAAAATCTTGAAATTCGGTATGCTTGTACGTTTTTACTAGCGTTATCTATGTAAATCACCAAAAATGAAAATTTCCAACTATACTGGGGTTTTATAGGCAATTGAAAAAGTTTTCCCAATGTTATTCACATGGGATATTTTCTCCACACCAAAGTTATTGGGCACTTCCTGTAGGGATACAATGATTAAATTTGGAATAACTGTAGCTTTCCGCGACTAACTCACAGGAAAACTGCCAAAAGTGAATATTTTTAAGTTTTAGGGGGTTTGAAGGGAATATAAAGAAATTCTCCATGCTACTTAAATGGACCTCTATTTGGACATATAATCCCATATTTTAGATGCTTGGAATAAGAACAGAAACTTGAAATTCGACATGCTTGCACGTTTTCGTTAGCGTTATCTAAGTGAAGTACCAAAAATAAAAAAATTCCAAATTTAGAGTGGTTTTATGGGGAATTTAAAAACTTGTCCCATGTTATTTATATGCGACACCTTCTACACCCCAAAATTATTGGGGACTTCCAATGAGGCTACAATAATTAATCCTCCAGAGCATGGTGTTGGGATCTGGCTACGTTTTATACATCTTGCTATAGCCGCAATAGTACAACTCCAAACGGCTATCACACAATTACTATGCTCTGCCGTGGTTCTAATTGTAATTTTTCCAACTAGATCTCATGTACTTGGATTTTGGTAGCGCGTAAACACTAAATGGTAACAGCGTCTAATGGAAGGTTCTTTTGATCCCCCCTCCCCCCGCAAATTTTAAAGTGGCTGAGAAGCAGAAGTAAATGTGTTGTGGTATTATTTCTAAAAATAAGGTGAGATTATCTAAACATTTCGTAAAATCAATAATTAAATTACGATAATGGAAGAAGAGAATTCTAAAATTATTATTATTATTATTATTATTATTATTATTATTATTATTATTATTATTATTATTATTATTATTATTATTATTATTATTATTATTATTTTGTGTGTGTTACGGTTTTTCATAATAGTCATATAAGAAGAAAAATGTAATTTCAAAAATTCATGCACTGTATGGTTAAATTTGGCATGATTGTAGCTTTTCGGGACTAACCCATAGAAAAATTGAAGAAAAGTGAATATTTTTAATTTTTAGGGGGTCTTGAAGGGGGAACGAAAAAATTCCCATGTCATTTAAATTTGTGTTTTCTTGGAATATAAAATCTTATCGTTTATACAGTTGAAAGAGGGGGAAAAATTGAAATTCGGTAGAATTGTAGGTTTAAAAGGTGCGAGGCCGTAGGCCGAGCAAACACAGGAAGCCAAAATCTAGTCATTTATATAAATTAAAAGTAATATTAAACCCAATCAATTTCTTATGGAACTTCTTGCTGTATATATGAAAATTTACTTTGAGAATCACCTATTTGTACAACCTTTTTCCTATCTTTATAATAACTTTTCAACCAAGATAGTGAGATATCCCGTATTACACAACTTTCAAGCTTGTTTAAGAGGATTTCATATGATATTGGTTTTGGTTAGAGCTAAGAAAACTGGAATGAGCTTTTCAATTTTATCAAAATTTTTACAAACAATTTCTGTTAAATTGTATACCGCCTTTGATGTACGTTTACCAGTTTGAAAATCATATTGATTAGAAGAAAAGAATTTATTTTGTTCAACAATTTAACAAATTATCTTTTGATGCATTTTTCTAGGAGTTTAGCACAATTGCTGTAAATTGATATAGCAATTACATTTCAGCTTTCAACAATTCATCATTGCGAACATAAAATTTACAAATCTTAAACCTAATTAAACAAGAATTTTAGGAAAGATAAAAAAGATGGATCAAAAGATTGCGATCTTGAGCAAAAATGTTAGGAATGATCAAAAAAAAAAAAAAAAAAAACGCATCAAAGATTGCGATCTTGGCCAATAATTAGCTTTTCGATCAGGGGTCACAAAATTTTGAACGACCCCTAAATCGAGTTTTCGTATTTTTTTTATACAATAAGCACATCATACTGAGTTAAGTGATAGTTTGGTTTGGGTACACTGTATGTAGTTCTGTAGATATAAATTGTACAAGAAAATTTTTGATTGAAATATATTGAATCTTTTGATCCAAAAACAAGCGTTTTGTAGAAAATGAAAGAAGCTGACTGACTGTTTGTAAGTTGACGTGGCCTCCTTTAATTTCTGACGGTATGCTTGATCCTTATAATCTACCTTGATAAGGTGTCTGAAGAAGGCAATGGTACATTGCGGAAATGTAATGCAATTATTACTAATACATAATTGGTGATTTTAGTGGAATTTTGTAATTTGTTCTTAGTTGTCAATAAATCAAAAGCTAGCATGAACACTAAAGGAGATGTCGTTTACCTCTTGCCCTGCATTGAGTTCTATTGTTGAAATAAAAGAGACGTACTCACCTCAATGTGTTTAAAAAGGCCTTTTGTAAAACTCCCTGATGCTTTGAGTATAGGAATCAAGAAGCTGCAGTCTAATAATTCAGCTAGATACTCCCAACTCCTTGACGGTGGATCTAACGCCTCCGCAAGCCTGTCAAGTATCTCTACATCAAAGAGACCTGTCAAAAATTAGACAAAATATCATGATTAGTGGAAAACTTTTTAAGATTATAGTTTATATATGATTGACACCCTGATCCTAGATTTGTTTGCACGCGTCAAACATGATTCGACAACATTAAAGAACATACTGTTACTAAAATTCATAACTTTGAATATAAATTTGACTATAGATATTTTAATCAGAGTGAATTTTGACACGAAAGTGGTTTCATCCCTAGAGATTACCAAACTTTGTTATAATATGGTAAATGGGAAAACAAGAAGGGGTATTTAAAATTCCTGAAACGAACAAGAAGTTAATCCATGGAGTTAGTTATCAAGAGTTCAGCGAAGAATACTTGTTTCAGTTTTGCTTTCTGGACTAATTACTTCAAAAGAATGCTTCTATACTTAACATCCTGAAATTATTGTGCTGGCCTTTTGTATTGGACGTAACCCACATAGTAGTCCAGTTTATAAAAGGCCATGAACCATTTTTCTTTGACCCATTTTGGCAATTAGGACCCATAAGGTCCCGATAACGCAAAAAGACCTCCCCTTATAAACTCATTGTCGTTTCTCATCATCATTACATAGGCAACAGTTCTGTCATCTTATGTTCATATATGCTAAGACACAAGAATAACAAATCAAGAAAACAAATGGAAGCACAGCTATCTGTGTAACTGTTGTCACATGATTCACAGGTTTGCAACAATATTATTGTGACCCATTACAAAAAACACAGAACATTATTTGTTACTTGGCATAAGTGCCAAAAATATTTTGCAAAGCTTTGCTCATATTAAACGATAAATACCAATGCAAATTCTCTCAGGTAGTAACTGGTTATTAACGATATGCTCGGAAAGCGATGTCTTGGCGCTGAATTAACACACAAGTAACACGCAAAAGTGGTAGTCATTTTGTGTTGTTTCAACACCTCATTTTCTACAGTGTAGGAACTAGTATGTGGTCTATCCAAATATCCATGTTTCAGAATCCTGTGGTTCTTCAGCAACAATTTTTATAGGGGTAGTTGGTGAGTACTTCAGATTATATGCCCGTAGCCAAACTTCCTCTATAAAACTGGTTGCATGCGTACCTCAGGATTCTGAAACTTGGATATTTAGGTAGCGCACATAGGATAGATAGGTAACATTCCGATACTTACTTTGTGAGACAAAGGAAAACCCCGGAAAACGAAAGCCAGGATGGCCGGCTCGGACCAATATTGGTAATAATAAAAAGAGAAAAAGACTGGTTAAAGTATTTCTGCTTTTCTGAAATACGTGATAGAAAGAATGATGCTAAGAAGGGTGATAACAGTAATTACGAATATTTCAGGATTTTCTGAAACAAGTTAACCCCCTATGTGTTACAAAGAGATGACCACTTAGTATGACAAAGGAGAGATGTTGTCATATATTAATAATTAGCTCTACGACTACCAGGCGGGTACATTGGACCCTTACGGATTCTTTCGTCCGTAATTATAATGTTACTGTGCGTTTCCAGGTATTTATATTTTCTGAATTTTTCCTGTTTACATTCTTGTTTTAAATTACTTAGGTGTTATTTTATTTTTGTAAGTCATGTGGTAGGTTTACTAATTTATAGCATCAAGTCCCAAGCGGGTCCATTGGACCCTGACCTTTATTGAGTGCAAAAATATTTGTCAAACTTCAGCTTCGGTTGAAATTTTTCCTTGTGGATAGCAGAATTAGCATTTTAATGTTCTCCTAGCTATCATGTTGAAACTAGAAATAAATACGAGGGCTGGAAAGAAATGTATAGCAACATTGTTTTATCCCCGCCCAAGGAGTTTTGTTCGTGCTGCTTTTGAGAACATATGTAGATGGTGTGTGGAGCAATGCAACGCGGGTGGTGGCGCTAATGTAGGTTCTGTAGTGATAGTAGTGGAATGTGTTGAATGTAGATTGTCAAATCACACGGCTCTAAAGGGGATGTTTTCCAAGTTAGAACAACGTACATGGATAAAAATCGAAGTGGCGCGTGGAGAAAACGCCAGGGAATGTCACTCTGGATTACGTGATACATGTGGTAATGACGTATTGCGGTATCGTACTGTGATACTTTGGGTTGGAGCGTTTCGTGCTGGACGTGATAGTATGCAACAGGAACCAGGAGGAGGTCGACATGAGGTCAGAAACGAGTCATTGCATTGATTCAATTTTTGCTGAATGTGGGCAATTGGTGGACTGGCAGGGAATTGGCTAACGAGGTAGGAACATCCCACTACAGTATTGAATGTGATGCACAATGCCATTGGTTACGAAACCTTGCATCCTGGTGGGTACTGCACATCTTACAGGCGTTCAAAAGTGACACAGATACGAGCTCGCCTGTGATTATTTGGCACATTACAGACGGAAAGGTGATGTGTTCTGGGACAGGATTATTGCACTTGACGAAATATTGGCACCCTCTTGTGAGCCAATCCAATGAATGGTGCTACCCATCATCTCCCCGACCCAAGAATGTGCGTCAGTATTAAAGTGTACCCTGGGGGTAATAAGAAGGTGATGCAGATAGCAGCATACAATGTACGTTTTGTCACATTACGGCATGCAGTCCTTCTGAACCAGACCATAAATGCAGTGTACTAGCGCAGGTTCCTGGAACAACATCTTTGTCCTGCACTGCGCAGGAAACGACCCAAATTCATAAGGGATCCTAAGGGATCCACCAATTGTTTTGAATGAAAACGCCCGTTTTCACAACGCAGTTCCTGTGACGAACCTGTTTGCACAATGGAAGTGGAAGGTTCTAGAACACACTTCCTATTCACCGGACATAACTCCATGTGACCTTCATTTGTTCCCTAAAATGAAAGAACCACTGCAAGTTTGTGAAAATTGTTAGGGATTTTTTTTTTTAATTTTATTTTTTGTTACATAGGAATACATTTCTGACGTCTTCAGTTCTATATTATGTATCTTAGTATTTGTTTCTTCATAAATAAAAAACATAGTTTATTTTTCTTAAAGAGAAAAACATTAAACGTAAGGGTATTTCATCGATGTTCTAGTTCATAAAACGTAATATGATAGAAATTTACTGTTTAAATACTTCTCTCTTCAAAAAGTGTACATTATTTGCTAGAGAAAAGCAAAATAAATAAATAAATAAATAAATAAAAAAGAAATAAATAAAAAAAAATCACCATGGATCCATTGGACCCGGTTGGTATTGAAAGATATCAAATTTTGTCTGTAGTTCCAGGGTTAGCAGATTTCAGTTTTCATCAGACGTTTAATATAGGAGAAACAGATGGGGAGTAAGGATATTTCAGCATGTTGTGAACATCTTTACTCCCAGTAAAGCTTTATGGAGTAAAAATATTTCATGACATCGGAAGTTACATATTTGTTTCAATATTGAATTAGGATAGTTCGCATGTCTACTAGATTTTGACAACTGTGAAATGAAACTCTGCATTCAAGCTGCATTACCTAGCAATCTCACAGTCTAGAAACATAAGTGTGAATACTTTCTGACATCTTTAGCACCAGTGACCATTGATGTATATCATTACACTTTGAACACACCATAGTAATTTTGCTTGGTTTTATAATGGTACTTTTTTAAAAACCAAGAACCCCTGTAAGTTACTTTGTTTCATCACCAAATTCGTACCCACTTGCATCGTAGAATCCAGATTTGAGCACGCATCACAACAGAAGGTCTTTCGTTCTGTACAGATGAGGTAGAAATAGGACGACATTCCAAATAAGAAGGTGCTGACTTGTTTTCTTGATTCACAAAAGCATTAACTGCCCTTAATATTCAAACGGATGCGGGGATCTGCATATTCTTTTTACTTTTGTGTGTTTTGTTACCGGTTACCGTCCGATGTTACTCGACAAAATGATGTTCTGGTAAATGTTGCAGGGAGCAGAAAATTTGTCACTTGGTACTTCCCTAATCCATTATAAGAATGCAGGAGGGCTTGCACATCCTTGGATACATGTGACTGGGCATTGTATTATTGAAATATACGCCCGGAGTTTTCTGAAGGTATGAGCGTTGACCTTAAGAACTACTTTGATGTAGTGATCACTGAAGAGTTATCCTCGATACGTAGCAAACGAGGTCGCATGTTGTATTCTTGTATCACTGTGTGACACAGTGGTTTCCCGCATCATCTTACCCGACGTTAGGCAATGCACGCTGACAGATTGTGTTTGCACGATAGCGTTCAACACATACGGGAACATTCCCTATGAAAGGCTGAAGCGAGAGTTGGCCTGAAATATTAAAATCTGAAACTCAGCATGGTATTCACGTGCTTATTACCCCTTGATACATTTGTGGTCCTGGGTCAATTGAAGACGATGTAAAAGCGTGTGTCGCAAGCCCAGCGTTTAGCACATGTCATTCAACATTATACACAAATTCATATTCGTTACCATGGATCAGAGTAATATCCGTATTGTCAATGACGCTGTACAACAGGTCAAGCGCATGTTTGCAACATGTCTGTCATCATATGGTGTGGATACATTGTGCAGTTTAATCACGTTCAAAACCTTTCATAAGTTTGTATCATTTGTGAAACACTAACGATATGGTTGCTCCACCGTTTGATGTTCTTGTGCTGATGTTTTCTCATAAACAGGAACAAAGATAAATGTGAAAACCCGGCCCCGGAAGTCAAGCCTAGTTGAGTAGAAACCGTGTCTTCTTATAAGCAAATTATTTCACCTAAGTACAAATCTACGGTAAACTGATCTTTATCTCCATACGACACTAACCATGGATCTATGTATGAAACAAAAAGAGAAGGTGGGAAATATTTTGTTTTCAGAACAGTAAGAAAAGAGTCATCTACCCCGTCTAAAGATCCGTATTGTTTCAAACTGTTGTTGAGGGTTTGGCAAACTTTGCAAAAAGGAATAAATCTAAAAAACTGAGAAAAAATGTTACTTTGTCAGATAACGAGCGACATTTTCTCATTCGTTAATGGAGGTTTCAATTTGTGTATTTCTTTCTTAGTTCATTTGTATTTTGTGTCATCCCGACTCGGACATTTCTACTCTTTTCTTGTCTTCTGTTAGTATTGTAACAAAGCTTGCCTTGTTCTGGTATTAGAAATCAGCATTCTTAGGACTCCTTAAGTTTTAAACAGAATTTTACACAAACACATCTCCCTTTCTCATGGGTTATCGAGAAATTGCAGGATAACTAACAGAAAAAAAAACTACAGTAACAAGAATTTTAGGATTGATTAAAAAAAATCATAAAGAAAATCGCGATCTTGCCAAATAATTGGTTTTTGGATCAGGGGCCACAAAATTTTCGAACGACCCCTAAATCGAGTTTTCGTATTTTTTACGGAATAATTACATCATACTGAGTTATGTGGTAGTTTGGATTTGGCTACACATTATGTAGTTCTCCAGATGTAATGCCTACAAAACAAATTTTGCTTGAAATATATTTGATCTTTTCATCCAAAAAGTACTCTCTAACAATAACTGCGTTCACTTCCTACACAGCCCCAAAATATATAGAAAGTAGCGGTTAGTCATACCAGTATTGGGTAGTAACTTGTTTCATGAAAACTACAAGTAGGCAAGCAAATATTAAAAAAAAGAAGAAGAAGAAGAATACGAAAAGAAATAAACTGAGAAACTAAAAATAAAGTGTGAAGGAGAGAAATAAATAGAAAATAGAAGAATTGCGGAAACAATACAAATGAAAAGAACAAGAATTTTAGGAATGATACAAAAAAAATGGATCAGAAGATTGCAATCTTAATCAATAATTAGTTTTTGCATCAGGAACCGCAAAATATTCGAACGGCTTCTAAATCGAGCTTTCGAATTTTTTTATGGAATAAGCACATCATACTAAGTTAAGTGATAGTTTGAGTTTGGCTACATTACATGTAGTTTTCCAGATATAAAGCGTACAAGAAAATTTTTGATTGAAATATATTGGTTTTTGGATCACGGGCCACAAAAATTTTGAACGGCCCATAAATACGAGTTTTCGTTCGTTTTTTATTTATTTATTTATTTTTTTTTTTTGTTGTAGTTGTTGTTGCGGAATAAGCACATCATACTGAGTTAAGTGATAGTTTCGGTTTGGCTACACTCCATGCAGTTCTTCAGATACAAGGGATACAAGAATATTATTGATTGAAATATATATCTTTTGATCCGAAAACAATAAACGCAAGTAAAAGTAAATTCGGAGAAGAAAAAGTATAAAACATATGCGAAGCTAGATGGAAGTAATGGTGATAAAAAGAGAGTATAACAGGAAAGCATAAATAAAGGAAAAGGACAAGGAAGAACGAGATAACATAAAAATTAAAAGAAAAAAGGAAAATAATACATGCATGTAGTGCCAAATCACACAAAAAAGAAAATATATTAATGCTGTATCTCGTGTAATGCACTCTACTAACTGAAAGAATTTAATCACGTGTTAATTTACTAAGAACAAAAGAGCTACGGAAGAATACGAAATAAAAGGTTGCAGTACCTGGGGGATCTTGAGAAATGTCTTTCAGTAGTGCTTCCGACATATTTTTCTTACGTTTCTTGCATAATGGTTCACCTGAAAACAGTTAAAAACATTCTCAATTACTCCATGGTACACAAAACAACAATGTACAGCAAAGCAAAATGAGATCAAAACTTTTTAATATTTTCTCTCCTTAACTTCTCAACCCACCCAAGACAAACTGGATGAGTGGAAAACCTTCTCAAGTAGTCAAATTAGGTTTCTAGTACTAAACCTAGTAGAACGTACTAGATTTCTAGTAGTGATATATATTGTGTTAATGCTATTGGGGTAATGCTACTGGCTTTGTAAATGTCAAGAAGTCAGTAATTAACAATCGTAAATATATATTTATTAACAAAAAATAACTAACAAGAAAAAAAGACGTAGCTACGGAATTTTTTAAATTCCGATGAAACATTTGTTAACCATTAAATGTTTATGCAATATTTTTGAGTCCATCATTACTACAGGCATTTTGACATATTACGAGGACACGGTGGCCCTTGAAAAAAAAAAAAAAAAAAAATGACGTCAGCCTCAAGTCAGAAAGCAAATTGACAAATAATAATAATTATTATATTTCAAAATGCATGCAATATAGCGTAGTTAAGTTTTTCTTTTATACAGGGTGTTTCGAAACAATATCTACAACGTTTGGCAGGCGAGTCCTGACAGCAAGATAAGACGAAAAGTATAGATCAATCTAGTTATTCAGGTCTTTTCGGAGTTATAGGCTGCTGAAAACATGAAAAAAAAAAAAAAAAAAAAAAAAAAAAAAAAAAACTAAATAAACTTCAAAGCTCCATAGCTTCACAACTATGGAACCTATCATAGTCGGGTCAAGACTTCACTTAGGAACTAATATGTGCACTATCCAAAAATACATGTTTTAAAATCCTGCGGTACTCCGCAACAATCTTTATAGAGGGAGTTTGGTTACGAGCATATAATTTGAAGTACTCACCAACTACTCCTGTAAAAATTGTTGAGGAAGTACCACAGGATTCTGAAACTTGGATATTTGGATAGGACACATAGTAGTTCCTAAGTGAAGTCTTGACTCGACTACGGTAGGTCCCATAGTGTTGGAGTTATGGACCATAAAATTTCCATCTTCGGCAGCTTATAACTTCGAAAGGAAGCATTTGTGCACCCAGGTTGGTCTATAATTTTTGTCTTGTCTTGGTGTCAAGAGTCACCTCCTAACCGTTGCCGGTGTTGTTTCGAAACACCCTGTATACAATAACTTATCTACAATACATAGATACCAGTAATCACTTATACTTTCACAAATATAGAAATATTCTAAACCTAGTAAAAATGTGGAAGTTCACTCACCAAGTGATTACGTCAACTGAAGCACTTGCCGAATTTACGTGGCGGGCCAGCAAATTCCCAGCATGCTTCAGTTGATAACAAATAAGAAATTAAATTCGTAATCCAAGAAAATACTGCCGCAAAATAAAATAATTACCAGACTAAGAAACATAATAATAATAATAATAATAATAATAATAATAATAATAATAATAATAATAATAATAATAATAATAATAATAATAATAATAATAATAACAATAATAATAACAATAACAATAATAATAATAATAATAGTTTATAAATAGCTAGTTTCTGAATACACTACAACTTTTACAACGTAAAGAATCAGCCCACACGCCTAACGTTGCAGTTAATTGCTTCATAATTAATAAGCGTTTTATTGTTCAGCACAGTTTAACTTTCAAAAGTAAATAAACTACGTACAAAAGTATTGTTAGAAATGTATCATTTTAACAGGAATGAAACAATAAATTTCAACTGATGAACTCATCTTTGTTTTCCATAAGAAGTCTGTAATTAAAAAAAAAAAAAAGAATTCAGAAGTCCACAAAAATTAAATCAAATTAACCTTCTCTGCTTAGCAATCTTGAAACAGTAGGACAAATACATGAACTGGAACAGTCTTCCAGTTAAAACTTTGAAAGGATTGTCACTTTCTTCCATTCTGGCTACCTGACCTGCCCACCTGAGCCTCCTAGACTTGACGACCCTAACAATGTTTGGTAAACCGTATAAATTATGTAGTTCCTCGTTATGAAGCTTCCGCCATTCCCCATTCCTGTTCCTCTTCGGTCCGAATATTCTTCTCAGGATCCTGTTCTCAAATACTTTCAGTCTATGTTCTTCCCTCAGACTAAGCGACCATGTTTCGCAACCATATAGAACAACAGGCATGATTATCATTTTATATATTTTAAGCTTCAAATTCCTCGACAGAATTCGCGACGACAAAAGATTTTGAACTGAATAACAACTTTTTCTATATCGATTTTCACTAAAGAATACACATTAGAGTCAAGAGAATAAGGATTTCTGACTTTGTTTAATATATATGCTTTAATGTACCATATTGCATAGCTGTATAACATATTGCTATATAGAGTTTTCTCACGTCAATACATGCAAGTTCTTCGCAATAAATCGCCGATCCTTTATTATTAAAAAAAAAAAAAAAAAAAAAGGAACTTTAGAAAAACAGGATTCGAACAGATTCATTCTAAAATGACCACTTGCATACAGACCCGTTACGCTAATCGCTAAATTACTCCAAGTACCAAAAAATATTTATTTAAATTGTACGAGACTTTATAATATGTTACCATCACATTATAAAGAGGTAAATTTTAATACTCAAAACAAAATTCGCACTCTGTTACTTTCTAAAGCATATTATTCAGTTGAAGAATTTGTAAATGATAACGATGTACGAATATGATGTAATGATGTAATAAATTTAACATGTGATGTTTGTTATAATTTTGTACTTCAAATGGTGTGATAAGCTGTAATTACAATTTGCATTTATATACATGACAACTGTAGAACTTGTAGGAGATACTCTCCATATTGTAAGTCAAAACAGACAAAATAAATAAATAAATCACGGAGAGTTTTTAAACTTTCTCCAGTTGTATATTACTGTCTCGATGATCATACGCCTGATCACGCAAAACTATGCCACTCTGCGGCAGAATGGATGAAAAATTGATTTTCATGTAAGCATGGAACAGAGGGACGTAAATACCTAGTTGATTTTTCGGGGTTAGTCTCTGGAAGGATGTCTAAGTTTTTGTAAAGAGAAGTGTGCCAAACCTTGGGAAAAAGTTTTGAAGAATAAAAACGACCTTATTAATAACATTTAATTATGTAAACAGAGGCTGTGGACTTGTCCTGTTTTCCACTTCAAGTTAGATTCATCAACAAAAAATCATAGAAAATAATGATGTAGCACCAAAAGAAACCATTTATTGTTTTAAAAGGGTATGGACTAAACGAACAATGCAAATAGACCCGTTACCCTAATCACTATAACACGGAGACATGATTTTAATCATTCTCCAATTGTATATTACTGTCTTGATGATCGGGCACATGATCAATATATTATGTAATTTATTATGGAAAATGTATTATCAATAAATTTCAAGGATACATGAATGAAATTGGATAATAAAAAATCAGCAAGAAAGCACGATGAATGATCAGTTCTCTCGACCACTTGACTTGCAGTGTTCCAGCGCAGAATTTCACTGAGAAAAGTAGCTGCTTTGTTGAGCACATATCTAACCAACTTGACATTATCTTTTGTTTTTCTTATTGATTATCACTGGTTTTTAGAGACTAGGTCAATTCATAGAGTTCACTGGGCTTTGCTCTTCTTCACCTTGTAACTATTCGAAGACAACTTATCAATACATTCATAAGACTCACATATCCTGGAAGACCATATCGTAACGGACATTCTGCATTCTCATACATCAAACGACACTTTATTTACTTACTGCTTCTTTATTAAATATAGGGCTGTGGTCATGTGCGGAGTTAGGGATTCTCTGTTTGGGGGGAGGCAGACCTTTTGGTCGGTCTCGGACCTGTGGAATACTTCCTAGACGAGCGTAGAGTTAATATGAATAACTCATTTTTTGTCAAAAAGTTGGGGGGAGGGGCAATGCCCCCATAGCTCCGCCCATGGCTGCAGGGACTCAGTGGTAGAGGATTCATCTCTGGTGCACGGGCTCTCTGTTTCGATCCTAGCTCGTGCCAAGTGGGGTTTATGGTGGACAAAAACCGAGTGTGGGGATTCTTTCTCGGGCTTTTCCAGTCTCCACCCACCTTCTTCAGTTCACCATTTCATTCATTCTCATCATCACCGTTTCCTTTAGGCTGCCCAGAATAATCGTGGGGCATAAAACTAAAATATTTAATTTAATTTTTTTATTAAGTAGACTCATCTCTTTCGCAATAACTTGTATCAAGTGTTCTTAGGCCCAACAGTCGACTGATTCACAAAGAACATAACAGCGATGAAATCCACTCCGTATCATTGCCAATCGACAAACAAGTATATGCTGTGTTTCGTGATAAAAGTGTAGACCGTCCGGAGGAAAGAAAATTTATGGTCACAAATTCCTATAAAAGCACAATTTTGCTAATTTGCTCCAACATAGTTGCAAAACTCTGTTTTGTTCGATATCCAAAAAAAAGAGAAGCTAAACCAGTGCAGAAGATTAGTGCCACTATCAGGGAGAGAATTGAGAAATTAGAACTCAAGAAGAAAGTATGGAAGCTACGTTATTGCATTAGTGAACTGTGAAACATCAGGAAACTTGTGAAGCTTCTGTGAAACTACAACACATGGTCCACTACCTGTGTATGCAGAAAGTAAACAGCAATAGCAGTGGATAAAGTCAACTTGCCACCTGGTGCTTATTTTGCTGGTATTGTTATCCGATCCAGAACAGTGAAGTCAAAGGAAGATACCATGTGTAACAGCAGAAATAATCCATGTGTAATTACTGTTGACACCAAGAGGTGGATCCCAACCACAGATGGACATTCTGCCATTAGCCAAAACAGAGATGGAATACATTGGGAAGCAACTAAGAAGACGCAATACTGACTCTGTTAAAGCGTAGTTCATTGACTGGAATTATCATCAGGACTTGCGAATACTACTCTCTCCCTCTGTGAAGTAAGAAGGTAGAGAAAGTGAGGAAAAAGACAGAAAGAATGAAGATAGAAGAAGATGCCAGGAATGCCTGAAATAATGAATTCTTATTCATAAGGAATTATCCTTGAATCTTAAAACAATTAGTTAATTTATAATTAACTAATTGAAGGAAAAAATGAAAAACGATCATGTGTTTAAACTATTTTAAACTCATACTGTAGAGCAAGAAAACAGCAAAATTGTAAACAAATCCAAGGTCAGCGATATTTCCGATTGATTCTGAAATCACAGGAAAAAACAGAGAAATTGCATCATATGTTGTTACCCCTTGAGAAGGTACTCCCCCATCGGAAATATAGGAAGTGTGTGGGTAGGTAAATCACATCCACACGCCGGAAAACCGAGTTCACGAGCGAAATTAGGGACCGAACCTGACAGTCAGTCTGTCTACGAATTTTGTTGAGTGCATTACCTTGAACTTTCGCTCGTATTCGCGGTAGCAGACGGGGGAGACGGTCCATCGAAACCCTCAGTCGATGTATAGCTTTGCTTTCGGCCATATAGTATTGTCAGGCTTCGGTGAACATTCGCAATCAGCGACAAGCCGTAAGCAAACGGACTTAGAAACTGGAACCGGGAATGGAGCAACCCAGAGACACCAGCCAAGGCGAGGCTGGTCTTAGCATTATTGCATTCATACAGATAACTTCAGATTGAACTTGTAAAAATTAAAGCAAGATGAATGCATTACCACTTCACCATTACTACTTGGAATTTTGAATTTTTAAATTCTTGATTTTATACAAGTTACGATTTTGTTTGCCCTATCATATCATTTCACATGTAGTAATCTCGACTTAAGTTATAGCGAGACAAGTGCTCCTGAACAGAAATTTTTAACTTGTAACTGAAAATTAATTGGACAGAAATTAACGCTGATTCGATAACTTAATTTTTTATTTCACTTTAATATAAAATCGACTAAGCAAATCAGGTTGAGAAAAGTTAACCTTTTTATTCGGCGTTATACATTTATGTAAAGGAATTGAGAAGTCTTATAATAAACTTTTAATATCCCAATTTCTTGTCCGAAATTAATTTCAAGCAAATTTAAGTCAGTAAGCATCTCCTAATCCGAATATAGCACTGAAGAGTATAATGATGTGGTGGAGAAATATCTTGATTGAATATTATAACTAAAATCCAATATAGGAAAGCAAAGACATAGCAAAGCCAGTAAGGAATGGAAGTGCAAGTATATATGTGACGTACTCCCAGTTTCGTTTTTGGACCTTAGATCTAGGCTTATGGCACTATTGAGACTGTAACATGGCTGATAACCAGTTCCCTGAATTGGTAGGCTGGTGAAAGATTCCGAACCTTTCTAGTCCTTGTAAACTCCCACCTTATATTAAAGTTGCAATCTCTCATATAGTGAATTCTTTGCACTAATTTCTCCTAAGGTCCCATATTGTAACAATGGGCGCAGGCTCTCTGACGACGCTAGGCGCCCTGACAATTCATTAACGTATTAATGGTGGAGACGCCGACGTTTAACGACGCCCAGGCGTCTCAATTACACATTAATTATGGAGTCTTGGGCCGTCCAGGCAGCCCGAGGTCACCTTAATGTATCAGCAGTCTAAAATATGCAAGTAGTGCTATCCGGTACAAGTGAATGGAAGAGCTGCATACAAACCCGGCATACATATTGTACTTCCAACCAACGTTTTTTTTTTTTTTTTTTTTTTTTACGCGCTACCCTAGCGAACTGTTTTAATTTCGTCACAAGGAAGCGTGTGAGGGTAGATTTACATCGAAGTTGCACCACCCGAGTGTGACATAATGTCACGTGATATTATTATGGGGGTCAAAGTGGAACAAAACGAGCCCCGCGGGGCTTCTAGCCTCCTTCGCTCGCTCACGCTCGCTCAGCTATGTTTTATAACGTGAGTAAATCACTTTTTATGCATATATTACTACAAGGGCAAAGTGAGTGTTATTTTTATCATATTTTAATGATAAAAGTATAATTAAAATTAAAAAAAACTTTCCTTGGGCCGGGTTTGAACTCACGGCACGGCGATTTTCCTTACTAGCCCGTGCGCTAGCATGCTCGGCCACGAGGACCGAGGATCGACCACAGTTGACGTTCATTTATATTATATGTATGCTACGTGACGAGAAACGGATAACTTCAACCATCCAGAACAGTGTATTTAGCTCCTATGGTTACAGTCGAGCGTGATTAAAATATATGCTGCTAACCATCGTAGAGAAAGATCTGCCTGTTTTAAGGACAAATGACCTCATATTGTACGGTTTTCAGTCTCAGAGGATAGCTTCGTGTATTCTGCAGAAAAAAAAGTACCGATTTCTGTTTCTCCAATCAATCAATTTGCAAACTTCTAATAATGGGATCTCTTTATTTGCACCTCCGTCCCCTTACGTCAGTAAATTATTTGTCGGGGAATTTTCTTTCAAAAATATTAAGTCGAGGAATATTTCCCACAACCACTCCAGGACCCTGATAATGAAAATAAGCTTCTCTTCTATTTTTGATGCTGGTTTATTTCTTAGTGTCTAAGAAACACAGTGTCGACCAGTTATGAACAGTGCCTGAGCACAGTTGTTGAAGACGAACTGCTACTAAAGCAATGGCCCAAGCATTGAGTTTTCTCTTGAGTGCTGCTCAAACATCAGCAAATCTTTCAGTTTTGCGTCCCATTGTTATACCTTTTAAGCTAAAGTGGACAGATGATTAGTGATAGTGAGTATTACGATAGAATCTATGGGATGAGAACATGGGAAAAAATGAAAGAATAGCGAGAAGTCACGATGCTGTCCAGCATAAACTCAGATGGCTTCACATCGACCCCTAAGTGTTCTACCATTGAACCATTATGTCCTCCGATGCCAGGAAAGAACCATCTACAGGAAGAGTAATAATACTTTTAAAAGGCATTTTCTCTTAGATATGTAATGTATGCTATTATACAAATAGTTTTATTTCCTTCAGAAAAGCTACAATGAAGAACAGGAAAACATTCCTACCTGTTACATCTTCAGTCTGCTCTGGTGTCTTACTTTTACTTTCGTCTTCCTCCTTCCCATGTTTATTAGAATGGTGGACATCTACTACAATGGGAAGAGCTTCTGTCTTGTCCAACTTAACTGACTCCTGGAAAACATTAGAGGATTCTGTCAAAACCTAGCACCATATTATTAATTACGATGCGCATCCAGAAAGTAACATTCCTACGCGTCCCATAGCTAGGAAACCATATGCTGCGCAAAGTGACTGCATGCACGTGAGAGAGTAAGGTTCTATCAAGGCGCAGGCGCCAGCGGATCTTCCCTAGTGCTCTCAGTAGCGTCGTGGCAGTGGTGAAAATATGGATTTTCCTATTCCAGCTCGCGTCTCTCCGTGATTCTAAAAATGCTGATGCTGACCTGACAGGACTCTCTTGAGGTGTAAGAACAGAGGTCGGAGCGAGGTTAGGGCTATACGGTGGATGATCCAAAATATTTTAGTCGAACTGCTGCAGGAGATCTGTTGTCTGACGAGCTGTGTGTGGGTGGACATTATCATGACTTATAGTGCTTGCTTATGACGTTAGGTTTATAGAATTGGCACAGCTGACGATGGATTTCAATCGGCGCTATGCCCTGTGTATTCAAAAACTTTATCACTGCTCGCACTTTACACCCCATGGTAGCTGGCATAGGAACGTCCATTTTCAGCCATTGCCACGACGCTATTGAGACCACTAGGGAAGTTCCACTAGCGCATGCGCCTTGCTAGGACCTTACTCTCTTACGTGCACGCAGTCGCTTCGCGCAACATACGGTTTCCTAGCTATGGGACGCGTGAGAAAGTTACTTTCTGGATGCCCCTCGCATTGTATACGTTGGTTGCGATATATCACTACAAAATTGGATAACTTGTAGAAAATTTCTAAAGTACAGGAGAAGAAAAAACACTATTGTAGCGTACAAGAGACACTTTTTGTTTCTAATTTGGTTTGGTTTCAAAGTCTTTTCAACACCAAAGTTATTAAAGACTTGAATTTACAGCTTAACGTGGAACTCCAATCACATGAACTTCAATGATAACCGAACCAGGTATCTCACGTTAAGGCGTGTATGCTAATTGTATAGGCAGAATCAACGTTTCTTTAAAAATACTAAATGTGTAATAGTTTCGCCAACTAACTAAACAGACAATGCGTGATATTACTCTTTGCTCAAGATTTTTAGATTAATCTCAAGGCTGTATGCATAAAATGCGAGACAACGTGACGTCAGTTGAGTTTAATCTCAGGTACTTGAGTAAATACTCGGAACTTAAGAATCACACTGTGATTTCTCACTTTTGATATCCATGAAGTTGAGTATAATTCCAACTAGCTGAGATTAATCTAAAAATTTCTTGAGCTACCACAGTATCTGTCTCATCTGCCTCATATATTAAAACACATTCCAAATTACACATTAACCCTCTCCGGATCCTGGCATTTTGGGCTATTGTTTAGACTTTCAGTCAAGCAGCTACTGCATAGTCACTATTTATCCTAGGATCATGGTTCATACCTCATTCTCTTCAGAATAGAGCAGGCTTTCAAATGGTATCACTTCCATGCCCATACCATATACCAGGAGAGGGAAAATTGATGTCAAAGGGAAACTTTTGATGGGAAATTTTTTTTGTCCAACTTTGGGCCCCCCTGCCACCACCCCCCTGTGTGAACGTAGAGACCTCCAAAAAATCTGATGAATAGTACTTGGTAAACTAAATGTGTGTACCAAATTTCAAGTTTCTATCTTGAATAGTAAGGGCGGGAGAAATTTTATCAAGAATTCCCACCATGCCCAAAACGACCGCAAAAAACCATGATCTCAGGGAAAAAAATTCCTGAGACATCCTTAATTACCCTAGGGTCATGTTTCGCCCATCATTCTCTTCAGAACAGAACTGCCTTTCAGACGGTATGACTCACGTGTCTCTATCATGTATGTAAAGGGGGTAATTCCCAAGAAAAGGATTTTTTGGGTCTAAAAATCCCTTTTTTCAACTTTTGCCCTCTGGACCCTCTAAATTTCAATCTTCTACGTGAAAAAATAGGCCCGCCAGAAAAAATTTCCCTACCATGCCCCCACTTTTACCCTATACAGAAGTACATTTGGATAAAAATTCACTGAGACGGCCCTAATTACCCTAGAATAATAATTCGACCGTCGTTCTCTTCAGAATGGAACTGCCTTTCAGACGGTATGACTCACGTGGTCCTATCATGTATGTAAGGCGGGAAAATGACGAAAAACGGGATTTTTGGGGTAAAAATATCCCTTTTTTAACCCTTTGCCCCTCTGGTCCCCCCCCCCTGTTTTAGCACTGACATCGGAACAAAAAATCTGTTAAATACTACTCGGTGGACTGAATGTTTGTGCAAAATTTCAATCTTCTACGTAGAAAAATAAGCCCGCCAAAAAATATTGAACATAGGCTTAGAAAATGAGAAAAGAAATTTTTGACTTATGACGTCATCACCTCCTATGTCTGGACGCAGGACGGTCTGAAACCATACGTAATGTCTTCTACAAGGCCTCTCGACTTGGAAACAAAACAAAACAAAAACAAAAAAAAAATAAATAAAACCGGATGAAAAAGCTCAAATAGAAGAGAAATAACGCAATGTACCATGAAAAACGCGTATGGGCCAAATTGTACCATGGATCCGGAAAGGGTTAAAAATAAATTTTATAATACATAGAAACATGATGAAGTAGGGAGGAAGCACTTTTTGTTCTTTAGCAATTCATAGTGGACACCATGTTAGTGTCATGAGTGATAAGGTGTGACTTTTCTGAGGAACAAGATTGCATTTGATCATTTTTTTTTTTCCTTATCTCTTATAATTTTGGAGCTACTCAAATATTTTTTTTGTTTATTTTAAAACTATGACTCCCGTTCTCTAAGCTCTTTTAGATTATTTTCGGGAAGCCATTCTTTTGGCTCCTCAAAATTGAAACAGAGTTGCGGCCGCATAGTGCTAAATGAAATGAAATGAAATTTTTAAGTTTTACGTCCCACGGTTATGCCGGTTAGGCTAAAGGAGACAGTGATGATGAGAAATGAATGAAATGGTGGAATGAAGAAAGGGAGAGGAAACGGGAGAACCCCGAGGAAACTCACTCACACGGTGTTTGTCCACCACAAAGCTCACTTGGCGCGAATTAGAATCGAACCAGACGTTCTAAAATCATTCCTACAAGACTAACGTACTGAACTAAGTTTCATAGATTGCTTCACTGAGTCACTAATTATTTCATAGCCTGTAAAATATTCAGTAAAAAGATTTTAAATTCGTAAGAAATTGATACAGAAACTTGCTTAAAATATTCTTAACAGTGATGACGCAAGTTTTAATTTCTTAGCTGGGGCAAAGAGGAGGAACAGAAAAGTTTGGGGGATATGAAATTTTTATTTACCGAAAAGGGTAATTTTATATTACTTTAACTACCTGTATCACAATACAATGTGTCTGGTGGATCAACGTCGTCACCGGGGGCGTACGATTGTTCCCTCGAACGATTGTACCTTTGGTGTTGTCAGTAATTCTTATCTTTTACATAATTCAGAGTGTGTGTCACAAACATATTAGGCCATAAAAGGCAGAAGGAAACCTTGAACTACCGTCAAACGGGGCAACGCTGATACACTCTTTACGTAAAAAGGATTGTAATTTCAAAACGATTACAGCTGGAATTGCAAAGAAAATTATTTTATGTATATACATCCTTTCTTGATCTTCACATTGATACAAAAATGGGATTCATTATGTTAACATATTACAGAAATAACTATAAGTAGTACTGTATCAGCATTGCCCCGAGGTCGGGGCAATGCTGATACAGTCAGTTGAATTGCCTTTATCTTGACTTAGGTGTCTGTCACATGGGCAATGCTGCTACAGCAGAAACGTGCTCTTTAACTGATTCTGTAGATATGTAACATGACATACTTCTGGCAGATTTTGTCTGTTTACATACAGGCCACATGGAAAATGGAAGTTGCGCAAGATAGAACTTCCATTAGGCGAATTAGATAACAAAATAGTGTAACTGAATCAAAATACTTTCATATGAGACCTTAGTGCTCCAAGGAGCATGACAACTCTAAAGAAAAAACAAAATAAAAAAAAATAAAATAAAATAAATAAATAAAATAAAAATAAAACCTGACCAAAATTATACATCCCCCCCCAAAAAAAATGAAAGTGAACACTCAAAAGCAAATACAATTATATACAACTACTCTGCTTCTGTAAATGCAGTGTACATATTAAGGAACTTTTTTTCTTTTCCTGATCCGTTGTGTACAATACCTGTACCATATCAAAAACATGCAGTTCTCACAGTAAGTGAAAGAAGCAGCATATTACTCGTGCTTGTAACAAGTACCAATGCTTAACAGAAGCATAATTGAAACAAAATAAACAGATTTGCAACAAAAGCTTTGGGCTACCTATCAAAAATAATCTATTTACTGTATAAACATCTATTTTATGTATGCACATGCATTTACTGTACATTCAGACTCTTAAATGAAACTGAAAAAGATATAGTGGTGCCCCTTCTGTCTAGCACAGGCTGATGCAACAGCAGGAGGACATGATCAGCGGAAACAGTATTCACGTCCTCTTGTTCTGGCCAGTAAAACACAGTATTATATCATATTTTTGCGAACAAATCTGACATCATAAAAAGAATCAACTACTTGAATTATTTGCCCAACAAACTGCTTCACTGATTTCTTTCTTAAATATTTAACAAATAACTACTTTCTTACTTTAATTGCAGTACGATTTCCATGTTCATCATGAAAAGTATCAATGAACACCATTGTCTACATACATTGTTTTGTTATGCGCCATTATCAGGCACAAAATGGGGCAAGTAAATAAACTAACTATGGATATATTATTATTGTTCAGCATTGCCCCATTTCGATAACATTTTGCCCCTCTTTCAATAAGGTCATTTTTAGGCAGTACAACTTGGGTGACTACTACAGTAATAGTTGCACATAGTCCTACAATAATAACTGATACATTTCCTACAATAATCTGCTGGAAAATATTTCTAAATTTCATTTGTCAAAAAGTATAGACCTCTTAAATTGACCCACGAAAAATGGTGAAAATGTTCCCTGTACAAAACTTTTTTTTTTTTTTTTTTTAGCAAGTGGGGCTAAAATACACAATGTAAGATGTGTATTAGCTTGTCCAGGGTAAAAGCAAAAACATTTTCCCTTTTTGTTCAGGTCCTCACATCAAAATAAGTCCAAAAGTTCATATGGACCTCAATCGAATGCAGTTGGTGGGTTTATAGACTATCATGGAACATCAACGCTCAGAGTATAGGGCATTTCCCACCACACTATCACGCCTCCAGAGAATTGTAGTTCTTGTGATTTTGGCACCAAAGTTTAAATTACTATATGGCTCAGGAACTGTTAGTTTTTATACTAAGCTATCTGAAAATAAATTTTTAATTGTATTTTGAGTACAATTACATATTTTTTTAAACGAAAAACTGATTTATTTCACGTAAGCTAAAATTAATTAGCTGCTCCTAATCAAAAATTCTAATAACAGCACAATCTCTCAAGTTTTACTTTCCTTCTTCAACGGAGTCTCAAAAGTATTGTTGTACCCAAGTTCTGTGTAAATAACGAAATTAGCAGAAAAACTAGATGATTGGGAGTCTTACGTCTACTGTAACTCCACAGACCTCAAATACAGTGGCAGCGCTACAGGGAGGGGGGAAGGGGCGAGAATTTACCTGAGCCACCATTGTGTCACAATGTGAAATCACGAAACATAACAGATTCTGAGAAGTTAAAAAAAATGCTTACTGGGGGAGGGGGTAAATCACTTACGTTTGCTTAACTAGGGAGAAGGTCTGCCAAAATGACTAAAAATGTGATCTCGTAATACTTGAACAGCTCTAAGGAAAGAAAGTAAATTAGTATACAGGGTGTTTCAAAACAACACCAAAAGCGTTTGGGAGGTGATTCCTGACATCAATATAAGACAAAAAAGTGCAGACCATCATGGGTGCACAAATGCTTCCTTTTGCAGTTATAGCCTGCCGAAAACATGAGAAAATGAACTTTAAAGGCCCATAGCTCCAAAAACTATGGGACCTACCACAGTCGGGTCAAGACTTCATCTAGGAACTAGTATGTGCTCTATCCAAATATCCAAGTTTCAGAATCCTGCGGTATTTCCGCAACAATTTTTATAGAGGTAGTTGATGAGTACTTCAAGTTATGTGCCCGCAGCCCAACTCCTCTATAAAAATTGTTTCGTGAGTACCTTAGGATTCTGAAACATGTATTTTTGGATAGTGCACACACTAGTTTCCTAAGCGAAGTC